>NC_077232.1:35648707-35678707 GCF_027887165.1 Monodelphis domestica
CACTAATGTTTATAAAAAATAATACTTATTTGAATTGTCACAAATCAACAGATCAATAAAATTATCTCTTAAGTGTAAGGCATTGATTTTTTTATCAAAGATAAATCAGAATAGAACTAACTATTCAAGAAAATTTTCATAAATTCCAAATTAGTGGGTACCCAATTTAGATTTCGGAAATTTCATTTTTCTGAACCCTGTTATAAATATGTATTTATCCTTTGTGTTTAAAGCATTTCTTTTGTAGGGAAGGAAGTCAAAGTTGTCTTATCTCTGTTTTATATTTTACAGAGTACATTTCTACAATGGATCTGGTTAATCCTTATTGGGGAATCTCTAGACATAATCCTAATTTGAATTTTCTTTAAGAACTTATCCTCAAAGTTTTATTGTATGTTGGGTCTGTCAACATGGAAATCTAGAGATCCCCAGTTTATTTAGTTTGAGTGTAGAAACCCCAGGTTTTGACCTTGTCATGGGAGAGGTTTCCCCCTGAGGGAAGGTCCCTCTTCACCAGATAGTGAACTTCCTGGTAGTTTGGGTGGGAACAGCTAATCCATCCAATATTGAACATTCCTTTTGTCCCAATGGTTTCTTCCCCCTAGGCTAAGGTCCATGACCAAGGTGACCCAGCCCTAGGCTGAGTCTTTCCCTTTTGTGTCCATGGTAGGGCATCAGCCCCTCACTATTATTCCTGTCTGTAACTCCTCATTTTCCTTTCTTACCATTGTAAAGTCAATCAACTGTCCCTCTAATCCTAAAGCCCCCAGGTCACCTAGAGTGGTATATAGGTTCCCCAAGTTCTTTTGTTCCTCAGAGCCCATCCTGAGTCGGTGGCACTCCCAGGGGTTGGTGACCAGGGCGTCTTGGCTCTGTGCAGTCTTGGAAAGCAGCTTTGTTGTCGTATTAGTAGCGCTAACCCCTTTTCCCTTAATTAAAGAGTGATTTTGACTATTTAATAGTTCTGTGTTTTTTTCTAGTTGACAGGTCAAATAGATAAGGAATACAAGAAGAAACTAACTTTTGGATCAGTTTTTCTCAAGATTGAATCAGGTCTGAATCAGGTGAGACCAGTGTTAGAGGTCTCATATTGGGGGAGTTCCTCAGCCCTTGTAGGACAGCTATTCTGTTATATAGAGATGCCTCTCTGAGCAGGAAAGGGGAGGGATATATTTGGGAATTAGGTGATGTAAAAAACTAATAAAATCAATTGAATGAATGGATTCTCACCAATAGACAGTTTGAAAAAAAAAACATGCATATTTTCCTTGGATACAACAGAACTTAAATATTTTACTCTTCCTTTTAGAACACCTTTTTTTTAATAAAAATAAATCATATCAAGATTAGGCAGAAGCAGACATTGTTCAGCTAAGAAATATTTCAGTTCACTTTGAAATTCCTTGGTCTTAGGTTTCATTTTCTCATCACCCCTGCCTATCAATAGCCTTTTTCTCCATCTTCTAGCCACTCCTGTCTTCATCCTCTAATCTATCTCTATTTCCAAAATTGGTAATCCTAATGTGAAATTCTGACCATGTTACTTCCTCACTCCTGAAATATCAATGGTACCCTGTTGCCTCAAGAATTTTTAAATGAATAAAGTTTTCAAATTTAAAACCTTTCACAATATTTTTCCAGTCCATCTTCTCAGACTAATTTCATATTAATTTACCTTATATTCTTAATTTTCTTGACAAAATAGACTTCATAATCTATCCTCCTTAAATATTCCATCCTCCATAACTTTATATTAGCATTTACCCATTGCTGGAATTTTCTCCCATCTCCCTTCTGCTCCCTCCTCCTTTTCCTCTAAAGCTCAAATAGATTCCATTTCCTACAAAAGGCAATTCCTTATTGACCATTCCTAGAGACTTTTCTCATTTTGCCAGTGATTTCCTCTGTCTCTCTCTGTCTCTCTGTCTCTCTGTGCATGCATGCATGTGTGTGTTTAATATATATATCATATAATGTGTATATGCATATATAAATACATATTTTTCTCATTTGTGTATATTAATAAATTACATAAAATTTGCACATAGATGAATAAGGAGTAGTAGTAGGAAGAAAAAAATAGAAAAGAAAATCAGAGCTGAATAAATTAGTTCCCATTTCTTAAAGTGAAAAAGGGTTAAATTTTCAATATTAGCTCATTTTACAAATGATAAAATTGATGTCCAAGTTCCCATAGGTAAGAAGTAGCACAAATAGGTTTCAAACTAAGGTACTCTCACTCCAAGCCTACTATTATTTTTATTCTGCATGCTTCCTATTCTAAGGAGCAGAATGTCAAGGAAAATCACTTGTTTTATTTTGACTCAATTTCTATGTAAGGCAAACCTTCAGGCAAGCTGAGACATAGAGAATATAAAAATATTGATGCAACTGCCAGGGGTATGTGATATTTGACCTTCTATTAATAAAGACAAATTATTGCATTTCTCTGAAAAAAAATTTCAACATGAGCATTTGCACCTTGGAAATCAGGAATAATAGAAACCTTTTTGTTCTTGTTATTTTGATCATTATCTAGACTTAGTGAAAGTGATGGAGAAAATGTTAACGCAGATTAAATTCAAAAGTATATCATGAATACATATATATATATATATACATACACACATAAATACACACACACTTTTCTCCCCTGAAAAGCTGATTATTAAACATTTACCCTCACATCCATGTTATCAATGGACTTCTCACAACACTAATAGACACATAAGAGCAGATGAAATCTCAAAAAAGGTCATAGGCAAGCAAGAGAGTATATTTCTATATTACTAAATGTGATATAATCTATGTGCAAAGCTAATTGTGCATAGTAAAAGTTTGTAACTTAACATACAATACCCTTTACATTCTTTGTTAATTGAAATGGTCATGATTATTGAAGTTTATGTTGCTAATATAATGTGTCATCAGAAAAACTACCAGCCCCTTATTGGTTATTGTTAGAGTATATGAATTGACCACTGAAGGAAGGAAAACCACCCACTCCATATTTTTTTTTTGAGCTTAGGGCATTTCAATTTATTAAGCAATGTAGGCCAATTGCCTAACAAATTGGGACCAACACCTTCTTCATCCTAAAGAGGAATACCAATAAGCCCTCAAAACTCCAGACCCTTCTCTCTCTCTCTCTCTCTCTCTCTCTCTCTCTCTCTCTCTCTCTCTCTCTCTCTCTCTCTCTCTCTCTCTCTCTCTCCCTCCTTTTCTCTATCTCTCTTTTTCTCTCCCTCTCCCTTTCTCTTTCTCTCTCTCTTTCTTTCTTCCTTTCTCCCTTCTTTTATCTCCTCCTTTCTCTCTCTTTCTTTCTTTCTCTCTCTTTCTTCCTTTCTTTTTTCTTTCTTTCTTCCTTTCTTTTCCCCATACATGGTCTAATTTTTATATTGGGTAGCTTTCTACTTACCCTTTTGGGGAGACCAAAGACATGAGTCAAATCGAAACTTTAAATAATTTACCTTGGAAATCCAAGGTAGAAATATAAAGATCCATGGGAGAGAGAAAAAGAGCCTGATATCTCCCTTCAGAGGATAGGCTTTCCTAGAACTGAACCCATTCTGCACATATAGTTCAAGAGCTGAGAGGAGCCCTTCATTGGGGGAGAGAGAGAGAATTCCTCAGGGCCCGCCATTGCCACAGTAGTTTTAGGTGTGTAATAACGAGGATGATAATAATAATTTAACAAAGTACAACTCACCTCATGTATCTTATCTAAGAAGCAGATTTGGAAATCTTTTGTCTTATACAACCAGTTGAAAACAGAGCAAAGGCACACAATTCCCAATGCAAATGTACTCCCTCACATGTCATCATCCTCTTTGAGTCTGCACTACATGAACATATTTTCATCTGGATGCAAATTCAAAGAGGAGGGAGCCCAGAAGGGCATGGAGCCAATTTTTGAGACAGGCTAGAGGGAATGAGTGGCTGTCAACCCTTCAATGAAGATGCCACTGGATCTTCTCACTCTCCTCTCTGGCATCAAATCAGAGAGTTTGCTCTGAAAGGGGGAAAGCCCTTGAAACTGCTAAATCTTTAGCATGCAAATTCTGCTTCTGTTTTTGATTTAGTTCTTCATTTTTGCTATAAGGATAAAAATGTGCATGTAGAGGGACAGAGAGAAGGATAACAGACCTTAGGCTGCATTTTTAGGAAATATATTTCTTACCTGATCTTATTATTTGTCCTGTTAATTGCTTATTTAGTTAGCATTTACAAAAACTAATAAAAGCAAAGAGTCTATTAAAAATACATGAAGGGACAACTATGTAGCTCTGTGGATTTAGAGTCAGGCTTAGAGACAGAAGGTTCTGCATTCCAAACTGACATCAGACACATCTTAGCTATGTGACCAGGACAAGTCACTTAATCCAGTTGCCTAGCCCTTACTGCTCTTCTGCTTTGGAACCAATAGTTAGTATTAATTTGAAGAAGGAAGGAAAGAGAAAAAAAGGAAGAAAGGAAGAAAGAAAGAAAGAAAGAAAGAAAGAAAGAAAGAAAGAAAGAAAGAAAGAAAGAAAGAAAGAAAGAAAGAAAGAAAGAAAGAAAGAAAGAAAGAAAGAAAGAAAGAAAGAAAGAAAGAAAGAAGGAAAGAAAGAAAGAAAGAAAGAAAGAAAGAAAGAAAGAAAGAAAGAAAGAAAGAAAGAAAGAAAGAAAGAAAGAAAGAAAGAAAGAAAGAAAGAAAAGAAAGAAAGAAAGAAAGAAAGAAGGAAAGGAAGGAAGGAAGGAAGAAAGGAAAGAAGGAAGGAAGGAAGGAAGAAAGGAAGAAAGGAGGAAAGAAAGAAAGGAAGGAAAGAAGGAAGGAAGAAAGAAAGAAGGAAGGAAGAGAACGAAAGGAATGAAGGAAGGAAGGAAGGAAGAGAGAGAAAGAGAGAGAAAAAGAAAGAAAGAAAGAAAGAAAGAAAGAGAGAAAGGAAGAAAGGAAGGAAGGAAGGAAGGGAGGGAGGGAGGGAGGAAGGAAGGAAGGAAGAAAGAAAGAAAGAAAGAAAGAAAGAGAGAGAGAGAGAGAGAGAGAGAGAGAGAGAGAGAGAGAGAGAGAGAGAGAGAGAGAGAGAGGGAGGGAGGGAGGGAGGGAGGGAGGGAGGAAGGAAGGAAGGAAGGAAGGAAGGAAGGAAGAAGAAAGAAAGAAAGAAAGAAAGAAAGAAAGAAAGAAAGAAAGAAAGAAAGAAAAAAGGAAAGAAGAAAGGAAGAAAGGAAGAAAGGAGGAAAGAAAGAAAGGAAGGAAAGAAGGAAGGAAGAAAGAAAGAAGGAAGGAAGAGAACGAAAGGAATGAAGGAAGGAAGGAAGATAGAGAAAGAGAGAGAAAAAGAAAGAAAGAAAGAAAGAAAGAAAGGGAGAAAGGAAGAAAGGAAGGAAGGAAGGAAGAAAGGGAGGGAGGGAGGAAGGAAGGAAGGAAGGAAGAAAGAAAGAAAGAAAGAAAGAAAGAAAGAAAGAAAGAAAGAAAGAAGAAAGAAAGAAAGAAAGAAAGAAGAAAGGAAGGAAGAAGGAAGGAAGAGAAAGAAGGAAGGAAGGAAGGAAGAAAGAGAGAAAGAAAGAAAGAAAGAAAGAAAGAGAGAGAGAGAGAGGAAGGAAAGAAGGAAGAAAGGAAGGAAGGAATGACGGAAGGAAGGAAGGAAGGAAGAGAAAGAAAGGAATGATGGAAGGAAGGAAGGAAGGAAGAAACAAAGAAACAAAGAGAAAGGAAGGAAGGAAGGAGGAAAGAAAGAACAAAGGATGAATGAATGAGTTTAAAATACATGTAATGTATTTTATTATTTATTTAATGTATTTATAATTAAAATGTAAGGAGTATTGGGGAGATGGTAGAAAGTGGAGGGGGGAGGAGAAGATATAGTGCAATGAGTTCTAAATTTGGCCTCCTAAAGAATTTGGGTTCCATTTCTCCTCCTGAAACTTGTAAACTTGTAAATTCCCTCATCCTATGTTTCCTTGTTTACAAGGGTTAATAAAACCTCCTTATATAGGGTGAGGAAAAATGCTGACTGGAATTAGAGGAGCTAGGTTCAAATCCCATCTCTGACTTTACCATGGTGGAACTTCGGGCAAGTCACTTCACGTCAATGGGCATCTGCTTCCTCATCTCTAAAATGAGGGAATTGGCCTAGGTAGCTTGTAGCGTCCATTTTAACTGTAAATCCTCAATTCTGTGGTCCTGCGATCCTATAAGAAATTACCTTCTGTATTATCACTTTAAAAAAAAGTTTAATTTTTTTCCCCTAGATTACCTGTCAAATCAATTTTTAGTAATTGTTCTCTGACATTCTGCAATCCATGTTCTCTGCCTCCTTCCTGCTCCTCCCCCCAGCACCTGCTCCCTGAGAGGCAGGTAATGTGATGTATAGGTTGCACATGTGTTATCATTCTATATCATCCTTTGCAAGTTGTCATCCATACTCTGTTTCAACTCTTCCAATGACAAGAAGCAAACTCCGGAACAATTCATTTCATTTTTTCATAAATGTTGTTAGAAAACTCTTGATTATATTAAGCCTAAATCTACCTACTTGAAATACTCACACTTTAAGCTTAGTTTTGTCCTTTAGAGTCAAATGGAAGCAGAAATCAACTGTCATGCTCATTGATCAAATAGTAAAACTGTATTATTTTATTTTTACATATTTATATACTTGCCACAAAATTTTAAATAATTATTACACAAAATATAGCTCTGCTGTCTGATAGAAGACATTTTCATACTGAGCAACAATAAATTGATACAATTAATGCTAAATTTGATAAATAAATAAATAGGATGGGAATTGAAAAGTTAAAGATCATGACAATCCTTCAAGCAATTTTGTTAAAATAATGTGGGGGCAAGGGGCCATGTTATTGTTGTCCACTTTTTCAAAAAAAAATGAACTGCTTAGATAATTGTATCAGCTCTTCATTAAACTTTGAATACATATAAATGTATTTTAACCCAGGAAAGCTGGATTGCTGCATATTTGACTGAAGTTAGTAATAAAAGTCAGGGACAGGTTGAATGTTGAATAATATCCTGGGCCAGATTCAAGTAGAGAGAAATAAAATTACATCACTGATGTCCCCTGGGGCTGTCATAGAAATGAGATGTCTATCTTGTGAGCCTATTACAGTCAGCAAAAATTTTAAATAATGACAATTAAAGGGTGCCTGGCATCCCTAACTAATGAAAGTTCAATATCTCCTAATTATATTTGTGGCACAGTATGGATGCAAAGTCTGACTTACTAGCTCTAATGCAGTCTCTTAATGAGCCTTTCCATTTTGGCTCGGAGCGGCATGCTTTTAAATCTCTTGGGCATATGAAAAATGCCATTGCCGAAGGACAAGAAACTGTGCTTCTGACGTGGTGGAGGGAAATGTTGCTTAGGGGAAATAGGGTTTTA
Source organism: Monodelphis domestica (assembly GCF_027887165.1). Classification (NCBI taxonomy): domain Eukaryota; kingdom Metazoa; phylum Chordata; class Mammalia; order Didelphimorphia; family Didelphidae; genus Monodelphis; species Monodelphis domestica. The sequence continues at coordinate 35,656,090 of NC_077232.1, forward strand.
ATGAGGTCAAAGCATGATGGAAATGACCAGGAGAACCAGGTCTGACCCCAGACTAAAGTGTTCATAAGACATAGAGAAATCCATCCTTTCATAGGTCTTCTACTATCATCTTGAAAGAAATAGTCCCTGACCTCAAAGAGCTTCCAGTCTACTGTAGATTGTAAGTTCCTTGAAATCAGGACCAATTTAATTAATTTTTTTTCTTATCAGCACTTAGCATAGTAATTTACCCATAATTTGCATTTAATAAATGCTTCTTGAATTAGGGCTAAATTGTCCAGAAATTGTCTTAACCTTTTTTGTCTTTTCCTTCTATTTGCTTTCTCTTGATAACTTCATCATCTTTCCCCCTTTTATCTCTTACCTCCAGATACCTGACATAGGTCTCTATCCAGCCCTAGCTTTGTGAATCTTGAAATTTCTCAGACTTGTGAATGTTAAAAGATTCTCAGACTCTACCTTAGAACATTTGGATAAGACCATTCCCCATTTTAAACAATGAAGGTACTTGATCAGGAATGTGAGAACTCTGACCTTATTCCACACATACTTAAACATACTTTAGGGGAAGATAAAGTTGTAAACTCTTTTCTGAACAATGAAAAGTACTTAAACCCATACTTATAATAAGGGAAAAAGTTCTTAAGCTAAGTACCTATAAAGGTCAAGCAACTTGTGAATTTATAAGGAACAAAGAGCTGAGAAACTTACTCAGAGCTTTCCTGGTGTGAATTACTCAAAAATCCACACCTTCTTAGATGTGGACTAAGAATGGTCTGTCCTTTGAAAAACATCTACTGTGATTGGTAGATGTAAGAACTTAGGGGAGGTGACATAGGAGAAAATGCCCTTTAAAAGGAGACAAAAAGCTCTCTCAGGAGAGAGTCAGCTGGGAAAAGCTGCCTTGAAGTGTCTCTCTTGAGACTCATTCTGAAACATTCAGATTGAGGATTGAGCTGGTGAAGTCAGCTGAGATGGAGCTGGCCTGGTGTCATTAGAATCCTTGCTTGGACAGATCTTGTGGTGAGTGATTAAGATATAAGGACTGACTGATCTTTTCTTTTAGGGCTTAGACCTGGGTTGGCCAGGGCTGCCTGGGCCTGCCTATTCTTTTCTCATTTATTTCTTTTTCTTTCTCTCTCTCTCTCTCTCTCTCTCTCTCTCTCTCTCTCTCTCTCTCTCTCTCTGTCTCTCTCTCTCTGTCTCTCTCTCTCTCTCTCTCTCTGATTCCTCATTGTATTATTAATTAAAATCTCTATAAAACCCAGTTGACTTGGGTATATTCATAATTGGGAATATTTTCCCTGGTGACCACCTTAAATATTGATTTAAAACAAGACACTGTAGTGAAAACATATTTCCTGTGGTCACAATTTACTCACCCACTCTTATATCTACTATAATTTATATCTTCCACTATTTTAATCACTACAGTTTATGACACCCAACCATTTTAACTCTTACAGTTTATGGCATGCACTCTTTAAATGCCACAGCTTCATCACTTAGCTGTAGTCCTACATCTCTTATTGCCCATCGGGCATTTCAAACAAAATATCCTCGATATATCAAAAATTTAAGGGGGCAGCTGGGTGGCTCAGTGGATTGAGAACCAGGTGTAGAGGTCCTAGGTTCAAATCTGGCTTCAGACACTTCTTAGCTGTGTGACCCTGAGTAAGTCACTTAACCCCCATTGCCTAGCCCTTACCAATCTTCTGCCTTGGTGTCAATTGACTCCAAGACGGAAGGTAAGGGTTTAAAAACAAACAAACAAAAATACTTAACGTACCCAAAAGAAATATTTTTTTTGCCAAAAAACATTTCCTCTTTTTTTTCAAGATTCTCCATTTTTTTCCAAAGACATCACCATTCATGTTCTTTAATTTCTCATTAACCCTCATCCCACATAGTAAACCACTATTTTGACAGTTATTACTACTGGTCCCTTTACAGCATCTTAGACATCTAACTCCTTCTCTCCTGTCACACAGTTTCTGCCATAGTTCAAGTCCTCATTCCCTCTGGCCTAAGTTATTGCAACAGCCTTCTTATTGGTCTTTCTGTCTCAAGACTTTCCTATGCACTGCGGTTAAAGTCATTTTCCTAAAGCAAAGATCTGACCAAGTGCCACCCCAATGCAATCAGCTTCAGGGAATGCAGTTGGAGAGGTACAGATATCTTACATATCCTGTCAGTTCAAAATTTCCAAAAATGGGATCGCTTCCACCTGACTTCCTATTGGCTCTAAGATGAAATTTAAACTCTTCTGTTTAGCTTCTAAAAATCTAGTGGAAAAAAAAAAACTGTCCTATTTGCCATTCCTCTTCCTCTTGTGTTCTGGGATCTAGCTAAATCGACTTTCTCCCCAATGGCATACACAGTGTTTTAACACATTGTAGGCTCTAGACAGAATACACATTTGTTAATTGATTGAAATAAAGCCCATTTTCAAAAAACAAAAACAAAACAAAAAAACAAACAAATGAACAAACAACCTTTTAATAAGTTTTGACTGTATCCTATTATTCATCTTTGCATCTCCTCCCAGGACAAATCATGGAAAGTTTTATGCAAGATATTTGATATTTGAGTCTGATGCTAAAGAATGGGTGGAAGATGGAAGAGAATGGATACCAATCACACATAGTATTATGAAGAATTTTCCCCAGAAATTGAGTCTAAAAGCTAAAAGGAACCTCTATGGTCACCTATAACTCAACTTGTACAGGAATTCTCTTTATATCACCAACAAATTGCTATCAAGGCCTCCTTTTAAGACCTATAGTGAGGGACAGCTTATTCCATTTTTTTGAACGTTCGAATTGATAGGAAATGTAGAACAATTGTGTCTCTTCACAAATGTTCTCCAGGTGTGGTCCTTCTTTATACCAATGATGTGTGTATTTGTAGGAGTGTGCCTATGGTTTATTGATAAAGTACTTATATTTTTGTATCTTGCTATTTCATTTTAAAAATTTGTTTTGAACTATTTGATTGACTAAGAAAAATAAATGCACCAATAAGAGCTAATGAGCTAAAATTTCAATCAATATAGACCCACATAATACCTTTTACCAGTAATGTCTTATGGGGACAAGGGATATTGCCAAGTAATATAGGGAATTTTTTTTCTACATTAATTAATTAAAATGGGCTATTTTAACACTTTTATCCATTGCTACTGGGTCTGCCCTCTAGGAACAAGCAGAATAAAACGAATCTCTTTTTCACAAAAGAACCCTTCATATATTAGAAGATAACTATCATGATCCCCTCCATCTCACCCAAATGGCACAGAAAAACCTATCCTCTGGGCTAACTATCTCAAAACCCTTCAGCCAATTTTCCTATAGTGTGTGCTTTATGAAAGTTACTAACATTATTTTCTTAATAACTTCTTTTTGACAATTAGAGCTATGAAAAAGTAGATTGAGTTGCCTTTAGAAGAAATTGGCTCTCCCTCATTGGCAGGCTTCCAACAGATATCAAATCAACAACTACTGGGTATGTAGTAGTGGCAGTTTTGCCTTGTGTATGGTTTGGCTTTTGAGGTTCTTCCCAGCTCTAAAGTTCTTTAGTCTATCCATCAACAAGCATTTATTAAATATTTACTATGGACCAGGCATTGTGCTAAACTTTGGGGATACAAAAAAGACAGAAACAAATTAATAAAAACAACAGTCTGAACCTTCAAGGAATTCCTACTTTGATAAGGAAGAAAGCATGTAAACAACTATATACATATATACTCCCTCTGTCTCTTTCTCTCTCTCTCTGTCTCTCTCTCCCTCTCTCTCCCTCTCTCTCTCTCTCTTTCTCTCTCTCCCTTTCTCTCTCTCTCCCTTTCTCTCCCTCTCTGTCTTTTCTCTCTCTCCATCTCTCCATCTCTCTCTCTCTCTCTCTCTCTCTCTCTCTCTCTCTCTCTCTCTCTCTCTCTCTCTGTCTCTATCTCTCTCCATTTCTCTCTCTCTGCCTTTTCTCTCTCTCTCACTCCCTCTTTCTCTCTCTCTTTCCCCTCTCTCTCTTTCTCTCTCTCTCTCTGTTTCTCCCCTCCCTCCCTTCTCTCTGTTTTTTCTGTCTCTCAATCTTTCTCACACACATATCCTATGTTTCTATATTATATATATATATAAATATAGTGTATATGTACATATGTTGAATATATATTTTAAGTATTTACATACATATATAAACATGTACACACAGTGTAAATAAATAATCTCATAAGGGAGACACTAGCAGGATGGAGGGTTTGGGAAAAGCTTATTGTAGAAGGTAGAATTTGAGCTGAGTCTTGAAGGAAACTTCAAGGATTATTGATTCTTATTCTATCAATGGACTCCATTTATAGCATGCATGTGTGCACGCACACACATACACACACACACACACAAATCTCTACTTTCCTCCTCTTCATCCTGAGATCTGAAAATGAGACAGATTATTCCATCTGTACCCAACTCTCTATACTTAGACTTCCTACTGCCATCAGACACTGGCAATTTTGCCATTTGTGGCCCTGCCACTCCTAGCAAGTCTTGCCTTTCTAAGACTTTGGACGTGGTGGGACTACATGTCCACTGTATCAGGAAACCTGCTTAGAAGAGGACCAATTCACCCATCCCTAATAAGCAAGATAGGGATGATAACAAGGAGCTACTTCTTTGATTCTTTTTTTTTTTAATATATTTTATTTGATCATTTCCAAGCATTATTCGTTAAAGACATAGATCATTTTCTTTTCCTCCCCCCCACCCCCCATAGCCGACGCGTAAGTCCACTGGGCATTGGATGTTTTCTTGATTTGAACCCATTGCTTTGTTGATAGTATTTGCATTAGAGTGTTCATTTAGAGTCTATCCTCTGTCATGTCCCCTCAACCTCTGTATTCAGGCAGTTGCTTTTTCTCGGTGTTTCCACTCCCATAGTTTATCCTTTGCTTATGAATGGTGTTTTTTTCTCCTGGATCCCTGCAAGTTGTTCAGGGACATTACACCGCCACTAATGGAGAAGTCCATTACGTTCGATTATACCACAGTGTATTAGTCTCTGTGTACAATGTTCTCCTGGTTCTGCTCCTCTCGCTCTGCATCACTTCCTGGAGGTTGTTCCAGTCTCCATGGAACTCCTCCACTTTATTATTCCTTTTAGCACAATAGTATTCCATCACCAACATATACCACAATTTGTTCAGCCATTCCCCAATTGATGGGCGTCCCCTCGTTTTCCAGTTTTGGGCCACCACAAAGAGCGCAGCTATGAATATTTTTGTACAAGTCTTTGTGTCCATTATCTCTTTGGGGTACAGACCCAGCAGTGCTATGGCTGGATCAAAGGGTAGATATTCTTTTGTCGCCCTTTGGGCATAGTTCCAAATTGCCCTCCAGAATGGTTGGATCAATTCACAACTCCACCAGCAATGAATTAATGTCCCTACTTTGCCACATCCCCTCCAGCATTCATTACTTTCCTTTGCTGTTATGTTAGCCAATCTGCTAGGTGTGAGGTGATACCTCAGAGTTGTTTTGATTTGCATCTCTCTGATTATAAGAGATGTAGAACACTTCTTCATGTGCTTGTTAATAGTTTTGATTTCTTTATCTGAGAACTGCCTATCCATTTCCCTTGCCCATTTATCAATTGGAGAATGGCTTGATTTTTTGTACAATTGATTTAGCTCATTATAAATATGAGTAATTAAACCTTTGTCAGAGATTTCTATGAAGATTTTTTCCCAATTTGTTGTTTCCCTTCTGATTTTAGTTATATTGGTTTTGTTTGTACAAAAGCTTTTTAGTTTGATGTAGTCAAAATTATTTATTTTACATTTTGTGATTCTTTCTATATCTTGCTTGGTTTTAAAGCCTTTCCCCTCCCAAAGGTCTGACATGTATACTATTCTGTGTTTACCCAATTTACTTATGGTTTCCTTCTTTATGTTTAAGTCACTCACCCATTTTGAATTTATCTTGGTGTAGGGTGTGAGGTATTGATCTATTCCTAGTCTCTCCCACACTGTCTTCCAATTTTCCCAGCAGTTTTTATCGAATAGTGGATTTTTGTCCCAAAAGCTGGGATCGATTCTTTTTTTTTTTTAATCACAAAATCTTTTAGAAAAAAATCATCTATTACCATTAGCATTCAGTTTCTGAAAGGCCCCTGAGTCATATTGGGAATTTCATGTGAAAAAGACATCTGACTTTTCTGTTGGACAGAGCCATTCAAACACAGCTAACTATTAAGGGGAGGCTAAGGTCCTCTAGGGTTATCAATTATCTGAGGAAAAGACTGGATTGGAAAATGATTCACAGTAGTATAAGCTTTTTGATTTTGTGGATGAACCTATCCTAGTGGTAGTCTCTTAGAAGCCGAGAATGACAATTGTCTTTGTGCAGTTTCATCTACGGTGTACCCTCATGTGGCTTTGGAGTCCAAAGGCTGAGGCGCACAGTTTGTGGCACATGGGGCCTGGGACGCCCGTTGTTACGGGAGGTGCGGTTGTGGCCTGGTGTCGGCGTTCACGTGCAGCGGCAAGACGTCGACGTCGCTCATCCTCAGAGGTGGTGGCGGCCTGGTGAATGTGGGCTCACCAGCTGCTTCTGTCAGAGGCAGCGAGTTCTAGTGGCTTTGGTGTCATGCCAGCCCACTTCAATTTGGACTTTAGCTGATCCTTGAATCTTTTCTTTGGTCGGCCTTGTTTCCTGAGTCCAGCTGACAGTTCACCATAGAATACCTGTCTTGGTATTCGCTGTGGGTCCATGCGGATGACGTGTCCAGACCATCATAGGTGGGCTTTGAGGTCCAGGACTTCGATGCTGGTGGAGTTGGCTCTGTCGAGGACTTCCTGGTTGGTGATTCGGTCCTGCCATCGGATCCTCATCCTTGACTGGAGGGAGCGTTGGTGGAATTGCTCCAGCTGTTTCATGTGCTTCCGGGACAGTGTCCATGTCTCACACCGTACAGGAGCGAGCTGAGGACCACTGCGTTGTACACTTTGAGCTTCGTCGCAGTGCTTACACCTCTGTGTTGGAGGACTTTGGAGCGCAGCCACCCAAGTGCCTGGCTGGCCTTTTGGATCCTGGCATTGATCTCATGGTCTAGGGACCCATCGTTGGCGATGGTGCTGCCCAGGTACTTGAAGGTGTTGACGTTAGAAAGCTGCGTGCCGTCGATTGTAATGCTCGGCTGGTTCGTTGGCCTCCCTGGTGCAGGTTGGAACAGCACCTCTGTTTTGCTGAGGCTGATAGTCAGGCCAAACAGTTTTGTTGCGGTGGAGAACCTGTCCACAATGGTTTGGAGATGATTTTCTTGGTGGGCCATGAGAGCACAGTCATCTGTAAAGAGAGCTTCCAGGATGAGTCTCTCTGTTGTCTTTGTTTTTGAAGTCAGGCGGCAAAGGTCAAATAGTGAGCCCTCCAGTCGGTATTTGATGTAGACGCCCAAGTCTAGATCCATCACAGCATGTCGTAATACTTGGGTGAAAAATAGGTTGAATATTACCAGAGCGAGGACACAGCCTTGTTTCACACCATTGGAGATGTTGAAGCGATCAGAAGTCTCTCCACCAGATAGGACTTCCCCTGTCATGTCGACATGAAAGAGCTAGATCAGTTTGACAAATTTTGCTGGGCAACCGAGCTTGCTGAGGATCACCCACAATGCGTCCCTGTTCATGTGTTGAACGCCTTTGTCAGGTCTATGAAGACAATGTAGAGACTCAGGTTCTGCTCAAGGCATTTTTCCTGCATTTGCCTCACTGTGAAGACCATGTCGATGGTGCTGTGATCTGGTCAGAAGCCACATTGTGATTCAGGCAGGTTCTGCTCTGAAACAGATGACAGGAGTCTGTTGAGTATAACACGCGTGAGGATCTTTCCAGCAGTGGAGAGTAGTGAGATGCCTCTGTAGTTGTCACAGGCTGCTCGTGAGCCTTTGTTCTTGTATAGGGCTATGATGGAGGCATCTCTGAGTTCTGGGGGCATGTCTTCCTCTTCCTATATGCTGGTCAGCACTATGTGGAATGCCTGGAGCGCCTTTCCATTTAAGGCCTTGTACACCTCGGTTGGGATCCCGTCTTTACCGGGTGCCTTGCCTGCACTCATTTGTTTAATGGTTTTTTCGACTTCCTCTATTGAAGGAGGGACGTCAAGTTGTTCAATGGTGTGGTTTTGGGGGATCTGGTCAAGGGCCCTTTGGTCGACTGAAGAGGGTCGGTTGAGAAGCTGACTGAAGTGGTCTTTCCACCTGTTTCTGATGCCTTTTTTATCTTTTATGAGAGTGTCACTGTCAGAGGATAGCAAGGGGGTGGTGGTGGGTTTTAATGGCCCATAGACAGTCTTGAGGGCACTGAAAAATTGTTTGTAGTTTTTTGTATCAGTAAAGCGCTGGATTTCTTCTGCCTTTTTTTCCCACCATTGGTCTTGCATCTTCCTGATCTCACGCTGCGCCGTGGCTTGGAGAGACTTGAATCTGTCCTTTTTAGGAACAGAGTTTGGGTTATTTTGCCATTCTATAAAGGCTTATTTTGCCACTCCATAGGGGCTGGTGGCTCAGTGCATAAAGCATCAGACCTGGAGATCAAAGGGCCTGGGTTCAAATCTGGATTCTGATGCTTCCAAGCTATGTGACTGTGGACAAGACACTTAGCCTCAGTTTCCTTGCCCTTACTGCTTGAAGACTGTTTCAGCAGTACAGTCTGAAGAAACCAATAAGAAGGTTCAATGGCTGAGATGGCGACGCAGCAAAGCACTGTGGAGTGCTTAGGGAAAGTTGGAGCACAAAAGACAACACGGCCATCCAATGCAGCTGAGGAAGTCTCCAGGTGTAATGATTTTTTGTGCCACTGGACCCAGGCTTCCAACGCTGAGAGAGTGGGACTGTCTCTGTGCATTGACTTTTCCACTTAAATCTCTTTCACGCACAAGTATCTTTGTGCACACTCATCTATTCTGACCCCATCCACCCTCTTCAAGACCTGCAGCGATGGGGGAGTGGCGAAGCTACAGGTGGAGGTGACCACTGGCAGTTGTAGTCACGATCCTGCACGTAGGCGGCCCGTGAACCAGTGGTTGATTGACCCTGGGGTGTATGGGGTGCTCAGGGAGGGGTAATATCTCTGGTATGGAGGGCTTGTCGTGCCCTCCTAGGGCAGCTCTCCAGCCTCTGACCCTCACCTGACACCCAGCTCTCACTTGTGGTACTAGCTACTAGTACCTCCTAGTAGCTACTAGCATGTGGCAGCGGCCACAACCCAGGCAACAGCTTTGAAAGGCTGGCTAAACCTTGTGAGGGTAGCTATCAGGTCATCGTGGACCCCTGGTGAACCAGGGCTTTGCTTACCCAGCATTTGAAGACTGAACCTATCCTAGGATGCTTCATAAAGACCTAGGAGTCCCATTATTTTAGATTCTTCTGCTCATTTATCAACAGATGGGGCAATGGCTAGCCCTGTTGGTATCAGAATTAAAAACCTAACAGGCAAGCAACTTGGTGTCATGGAGAGAAAGTCAGTCTTTCAGTCCACCTCAGCTCAAATCCTCCCTCTGATATATATGGGACCATGGACAAATTGGTTAACCTATCAGAGTCCCAGCCAACTCTCTGAGACCAGAAGTTCCAGACAAAATACTGAACTGTATCTGAGGAGGACATTTCCACATCATGCAACTCTTTACACTGGTGAAATCAAAGATCCTTCTCCTCCCTTTACCCCACTCATCCAAACAATAAAAAATAAAAAAAGCAATAGTGCTGTAGAAAAGGCATTCAATTGAATTCAGAAGATAATGGTTTAAATAGAAACTCTGATTTGTGCCCTCTGGCCAAGTCAATCCCCATTTTGTCACTTAATTTCTACAGTTGTATAATGAGAGATTTGGATTTTTTCTATGCTAAGAGTCTCTAGATACAAATTATGCTTCCTATAGTACCTGTGTGACATGGGCAATTCACTTAACCACCATTTAATTTAGGCTTAAGTTTCTTCATCAAAAAAATAGAGAAATGAATCTAGATGGCTTCTGAGGTTCATTATATCTCTAGATAAATTATCTTATGAGTAAATGGTTCTCAAAATGTCATCTATACGTCCCCAAGATGTCTCAAGGGTTTCATGAGAGCAGAACTATCTTAACAATATACTGTTTATGCAAATATACTGAACAGTAAATATACGTAGATATGAGCAACAAAATCAAAAGATTCCTGAATCCTCGCTAATTTTAAAGAATGAAAGGAGGATTGACTTGCCATAGTGATGACTATTTCTATAAATCTAACTATTAGATGCTTAAGGTCCCATCTTGCTTTAAATCACATCAAAAACCCTAAAGAAAGGGAATACATTTATTTTGGGGGGAGGAATGTTCCTCTCCTTCAAGGAGTCTAATTTATAAATAATATATCTTGTAGCTGACTAGCAGATACAAAATATTCTTACATGGTTTGACTACCTGAAAGGGAAGCTGGGGACTGAGGGAAATATGGGTGGAAGCTTTATAGATTAAGATTGGGAGGAGATAGAGAGGGAAAAGAGAGGCACAAAGACTCGGGATTCTTCAGCATAACTTCCAGCCTGTCAATTGTTCTTCTGATGGTATGAGAGAGAGTAAACTACAGGTGAATCCAATTTTATTGAAGTTTCAAGGAATGGGGAATGCGAAATAGTTAATAAAACATGGGATATGGTAGGGAATTTATTATCCAATTGGTAAACAACCACAAGATGAAAGAGATGGAGGCTGAGACAATGTAGTAGCCAGTGCCCAGCCCAGGGGTTCATTTAATCTTTGGATTGCAGGTGTGTGGAAAGGTTAGAATACCACAAGATTTGAGTTCTAATTCAATTCAAGGATCCAGAAATCAATTGTGTGAATATTAGAAATATATCCATAAGTCTCATATATGAGCACATTGCTCATAAGAGTCAGATATTGAATGCATATTTAATATTTTCAAGATTTGTTTCTACCTAGAACCCTACACCTCTGAATGAGGTATATATATATATATATATATATATATATATATATATATATATATACCAAGTCAAGAGACTTGGATTGCAAATCTGTCTTTGACCACACTCAGTTAATTATTAAGTTATTTTATTTCTATCAACTTTGAAATAATAGAGAAATGTCTTCACATTATAAATCTATTACTATCACTATTATTATCTGGAAGAAAGACTGAGTCAGTCAATAAAAAATTATTAAGTCCCTACTATGTGTCAAGTCTGTGCTTGGCATAGTATGTGAAGGATACAAAGGCAAGAGACAGTCTCTACTCTCAAGGAGCTCATGGACTAATGGGTAATATCATGTTCAGTCATCTCTGTATAAACAAACTATAGGCTCAACTAAAGATTTAGACCCTAGAATTAAGGGGAAATGGGAAAGCCTTTCTGGAGAAGGTGAGATTTTAGCTGGAATTGGAAGGATCTCAGGAGGCAGAAATGTTGAAGAAGAATTCTAGGCATGAGGATTATATTAGTCAGTGAAAATGCTTGCAGGAAAGAGATGGAGAATCTTAAAGGAGGAACAATAAAGGTGCCAGTGTCACTGGATCTAAGAGAACCTAGAAGAGGGGATGGTGTAAAATGGAACAAGACTGAAAGATTTGGAGGACACAGACTGTGACGATTTTTATACTGATTTCATTGAATGAGTGTGTGTTATGATCAGACCTGTTCTTTAGGAAGATAGCTTTGATAGCCAAATGGAAAAGAAACTGGAATGGGTAAAGACATGGTAGGGAGACCAACTGGCAGGCACGGCAGTAGTACAGACCTGATGTGATGAGGGTCAAGGGAGGAATTAATTTCAGAGGAGAGATGGGAGAATATGTGAGAAATATTATGAAAATAAAATCTACAGGCACTGACAACTAATTAGATATGGGGACTGAGAGGGAATGAATTGTTGAGGCTGACACCTGGTGATCTAACCAACAATAAAATGGAAATTAGGAAGAAGGCAGAGTTTTGGGAGAAAGATGATGATTGTAAAGATTTTAATTTTTCATCTATTGAGTTTAAGTTGTCTGTGGGACATCCAGTTCTTGATATCCAATACATAGTCATAGTTCTGAGACTGGAGGTCAGCAGAAAGATGGAGAACTTAGAATATGTAACATTTTTTGCAAAATTAAGACACACATGTGTATATATTTCTTGAGGACATTACATTTAGAATTGGAGAATTAAATGAAATAATAATTATAAAGCACTTAGAGGATTACCTTACTATGATAAGCACTATATAAATATTAGCTACTATTATTAAATGTAATACACTACAACTGTAGTGTAGCCACCTCATCTGAGATACAAAAGGGTAAATTAAGTGTCTGACCTGAACTCAGAGTTAGTACAAGTGGGAGAGATGAGATCTGAACCCACTTCCTCCAGTTATAAAATCTATTAACTAACGAGAATGTCAATATGAATATTCACTTTACAGAACAAAATGGCAGTCATGCCTGGCTGGGAGTCATGCCTGGCTCTGGTACCAGCAGCCTATGAATAAGTGAATTTTTAAGCTGGGTTTCAGTTGTCTTATACTTAAAATCAAGTAGTTGAATCAGAAAAGTTTAAACTGCCTTGCATCCTCTGAGATTGAAGATTTTTCTAAGAATCATGGCCTGAAAGTTACAAAAGCCCTTACCGACCCTACAAACCCTTACAGGGTTTAAGTCCCTCATTTTCTAGATGAAGAAAGAGGGACAGAGAAATTAAATGACTTCCCCAACATTACTTAATAATACTATACATATAATGAAGAGGAGTGAACAAGGGTTTTATTGTGATATTAAGATAACTTAAGCAGGATGGAAATGAACAAAAAATAAATTTCTATGTTCCTAATAATTTATTGTATTAAAATTCAATGAATTTCCCCAAATCATCAGCTTTACTTTCATTATTCATTTGCACTTTACATTTTATTCTAAATGAAGTTAATGGAGATAGTTTCCCAAATTTCAATTTGTTTATATTCATTGTTCTTTGATGAGCATAATTTTCTAATGTTTGTTTTCGCATTAAACATGAAGCAGTATGGAATACGTGAATAGGAACCTTGCTTAGAATAAGAAGTTAAGCCAACAAGTGTTTGTCAAGGGCCTGCTATGTGCTTGGGACTGAACAAAATGAGAAGGGTACAAAGAAAAAAAAATCAAGTAGTCTCTGATCTCAACTCCCAGTCTAATGTAAGAGCCAGTGTGTGTGTGTGTGGGGGGAAATTAAAAAAAATAACATACTTACAAAGAAGATACCTAAGGGATAAATTGGAGATAATCACAGAATGAAGGCACTAGCATTAAGGGGACCAGAATTCAAATCTTCTCTCACACATACTAACTGAATAAATCATTTAACCCCTCTGTACTTCCAGCTAACTCTATAGCCATACATTACAGAGAAATTATCCATCTGCATGAGTGGAAGGAATTTACACAGTGAGAATCCACCATACCAGTGAAAACATAGATCTAGACCAATGAATAAATTAACATAATAAAATATGAAGGAATATTTACAACATCATTGATTAATAATATATCATAAAACCACCAACAATGAAGAGTTGGATAGAATTTCAGAGGTCATTTTAATCAACCAGAAACTTAAAAAAGAATCTCCCTTACTATATCCCGAATCAGGGGTCATGCAATCTTGGCTTGAAGACCTTCAATGAAGGAAGAACCAACTACCTTCCAAAGAACCCATTCCACAATAAGTTAATCCCAATAGGATTTGTTTCCCCTTTATGTAGAGTTAAAATTCATCTCTCAACTATATCAATCCAATTCTTCTTGCTTTTTCCCTGAAAGCAAAGCAAAATAAATTTAACTTCTCTTTTTACTTGACAGGTATTTAAACACTTAACAGCAACTATAATATATAATATATAACTAGAAGTATGATAATAAATGTTCAACAAATGACTCTCTTAAAAGATAGAAAACACTTTTAAGTTTAATCTACTTTAATATTTTCTCTATCACTTTCTTAAGTTTAGGCAGCTAACAAAACAATAAACCAAATCCTAATTTGTAACATTTTCCCATTTCTGATAAGTAAATATTCACACTGAAAATTTAAGAATTTGGCTCATAAGCTATGTAGCACTGGCTTCAGCACACCTCTGAACACTCAAATCAAATATGGTCATGATTGATTGGAAGGTCAGTCATATATACTATTCTAATAGTTTTTATTTACTTATTTATTTATTTGTTTGTTTGTTTATTTATTTTTTTATTCATTCATTCATTCATTTATTTGTTTGTTTGTTTGAAGCCCTTGCCTTCTGTCTTGGAATCAATACTATGTATTGGTTCCAAGGCAGAAGAGTGGTAAGGACTAGACAATGGGGGTTAAGTGACTTGCCTAGGGTCATACAGCTAGGAAGTGTTTGAGGCCAGATTTGAACCTAGGATTTCACATCCACTAAGCTACCCAGCTGCCCCTTCTAATAGTTTTTTTTTTTTTTTGTTAATGGTAGCCAATATTTAATATCAACTCTTGTGATCAATGACCAATTTGAAATTTAGAGTCATAAACTAACAGGATCCAGAGAGCTCTTAGCATTGTTTCTCATCACTTTCATTTTATGAGTGAAGGCCAGAAAAAGTGAAGAAATTCATGTAATGGCAATTCTGATTTTAGAATTGAGTATGCCTGACTCATGGTTTAGTTCTAATTCCACTGGAGAATGAGCAGGAAAAAAAGTTACATTTTAAAAGGAATATAAAATAAGAATTCAACATGGAAACAATAGAGATTACTTTCTTTTGTTAAAACTATTATGAAAAGAGTATCTGTCCATATTAATTTTAATTAATAAAGTATCAGTTATTAAATACATACTAATGTATACTATACTACACTAAGTCCTTGGAATAAAAAGACAAAAACAAAATAGTCCCTGACATCAAGGAACATAGGTTCTATTAGTGAATGGGAGAAGAGACAAGGACCTTGATAAGCAAGGAGAAATATGTTCAAAGTACATATAAAATAGTTAAGTGTGGGGGCAGTAAGCAGGGAGAGGTGGAACATTAAAAATTGTGAAGATCTGAAAATGTTTTGTATAGCAGCTTCAATAGAGATACAGATTTTTAAAAGTGGACTGAAAGAAGCAGAACACAACAACCAGGTCTGATGCTGGGTACTGATTTGACTCCAGCAGGACCAGGTTCTTTCTGTGACTCATTGCCCCTCTCTGGAGTTACTAAAAAAAAAAAAAAACCAAGGAGAAATAATCACAGAATTAGAGAGTTCTGCTAGCTCATGCTTTGGTTTCCCAAAGACTTATTAATAGAATCCAAAATTCCTCTATAGGCATGCAAGATTGCAAATGCAAATCACGTAAGGGACGGTTTTTATTTCACCAGAAAGAAAATGTTGAAGACAAAAAGGAATCAAAGAAATCCAAAATAAATATAGAAAACACAAAAAAGCCCTTATATCATCCATCATCTTTCTCTAGTATATAATGAAAACTAGGGTTGCTATCAGGCCACTGTTTTGATATTCTGTTGAATGCCTTTTTTCACAGAGCAGTAAAAACAGGCTCCCCAAATAGTTGCATTCCTATGGTTTAGATTTCCTGAAGAACACGCATAATTTGGGGACTGATTAACAAGTAATCTCTATTCCATTGTATCTCCATTGTCCAAGTTACTCAATGACTATTTTTGAAGTATGAAGCTACCAAGATTTATGTGAACAACCTTTTTCTTTCTTCAAAGAGAATGTTGTATCATAAACTTTCTTTTTAGTCTAAGAGGCTAGAACCCTGAATTATTTAACTTCAGAATGATTAAATTTGGGATTACCCATGATATAATTTCCAGGAATTTCCTCTTTCCTAGATCAAAAGCTATATTCCAAGATCACTGGCATTTCCATTGCTTAGGGAATTTAAAATCCACTCTCATGAACATAGGAGATTGGGTTAATTAACATTGCTCATAAACATCCCTTTTGTACTGATGAGGCATGAATATGTTTACCCCATCACACCCTTGGACCAAAAAAAAAAAACGATTCAACTGTGATCTGACTGCTCCTATCAATATTAGTTGTTAAGATAATCAACAAAGCATTGTGCTAAGAGATGGAGATATACATAAATGTAGAAACAATCTCAGCCCACTTGAGCTTACAAACTAGTGAAAAAGATAAATAGAAACAACTATGTCCCAAAAAGATTTATTTGAGATAAACTGAAAATACATGAAAAAACATGGAAAACAAGAGAAATCAGGAAAAACTTTCTGCAAAATCTAGGATTTTAACTGAGACTTGAAGGAAAATAGGGGAGTCAGGAGACAGAGAGAAGGAAGAAGAGAAATCTAGTAATGTGAAAATGCATGGTTTTATAGATGAACATTCTTACACAGGGAGGAGAAAGGAGGTCAGTAACACTGGATAGAAGAGTCTCCAGTGGGAAATAAAGTAAAAGAAGACTGGAACATTAGGAGAGTGACATGTTATGAAGTCAAACAGGAGATATCATATTCAATCCTAGAGGTGATAGGGAGCCACAGATTTTTATTTCATCTGAGAGTTACATAGTCAGAACTGAGTGAAAATCATTTTGATAACTAAATGGAGGATGGAATGGAATAGAGAGAGATCTAAGTCAGGGATACCAACCAGGAGGCTACTGTTGAAAAGAGTCAAGTTGTAGGACTATACCATCAAGGTGGCAGTATGAGAGGCATTAATGAAATGGATAAACAGGAAAGATGTTGCAAGAATAAATTTATGAGTCATGGCAACACATTGGATATGGGGAGTGGGGCATTAGAGAAAGTGAGAAGATAAGAACTGATGTCTAAGTTTGTAAGCCTGAGAGGACAGTGGCACATTTCATAATTATAAGAAAGTTTGGAAGAAGGAAGGGTTGTGGGGAAAAGATAGCAAATTTAGTTTTGGAAATGTTGAGTTTAAAATGTCTACCCAATCAAGTTTGAGCTATCTAATAGGCATTTGGAGATGCAAGATTGGAGGTCAGGAGGAAGATTAAGTCTA
The DNA here is from genome assembly GCF_027887165.1 of Monodelphis domestica. NCBI lineage: Eukaryota > Metazoa > Chordata > Mammalia > Didelphimorphia > Didelphidae > Monodelphis > Monodelphis domestica. The sequence continues at coordinate 35,673,134 of NC_077232.1, forward strand.
GATAAATAATTCTGAAAACCATCTACATAGAGATAATTAAATCCATGGGAATTGATGAGTTCAGCAAAATATTATATAGAAAGAAGAAAGCCCAAGATAGACTAGCCCTGGGGAAAAAAAAGTCAGTTCATGGAGTAATGGTCTAGAAAAGAAATGAGGAGCAAAGGGATTGGAGATTGTGGTGAGGATGAAAAACAGGGTTAGGGGTTATAAGACAAAATGATTTAAAATTTTTTAATTAATTATTTATTATTAAATTAAAATTAAATTAAATTTAAACTTAAATTTTTAAATTAAATTTAAATTTTTAAATTATGATCAAATAAAGGAATTTCAGAGTTCATTAACATGAAAGTGAAAATACGGCTGACAAGCAAGCATGCTACCTAACATCACAAGCATTTTTTAAATGTTCATTAATTATCTGATTAAAATGATTATAGTAATAATAACATTTTTATAATACTCTAAATTTTATTAAGTGTTACCCTAACAATCACTCTAGCTCCACAAACCTAGATAATACACAAGTTTAATTATACTTTTAGGAACCACTCCCAAAGCATAGAAATGATAACAATAACAACAACAACAAAGTATTTCAGAGTCAATATAGAAGTAAAAGTGGACAAATTCCCGCTATTTTTTTTTTTTCATTTTGAAGTAAGTCTGAATCTGAGGTCAAAATTTAATTAATAATGCCATGTTCAGCTTTTCATTTTGAGAGACCTTGACTACAGTTACACCAAAGAAAATAAATTAAGATTAGAGGATTATATGGGATGGATAGATCATAGCAGACACACCCAAGCAAGCTTTTATGAATAGTTGTATGGCTAAATAGTCACTAATAGATATGAAAACAGAATGAGCAGAAGAGGAGAAAGGAGACAAAAATAAAACAGTACAGAAAGGAATAGGCAATCATTCATTTTCAATTTAATGGATTCCTTCTATTAGGCTATGAAGTGACATTAGGTAGAGTTTGGTGGCAATAAAGGGGATAGACCCCAGGACTAAGACTCAGGATGACCTGACTTTAGATCCTGCTTCAGACATTTATTATCTATGTGACCCTGAGAGAGTCACTTACCTCTCTGTGCCTCAGTTTCCAGAGTTGTAAAATTCAGGGGTTGTTTTCTAAGGTACCTTCTAGATCTGGCTTTAACACCTATTGGTTAAATAACTACTATGCATGATGGTAGGGATTATAAAACCCCAAATGAGATGGTATCCTGCCCTCAAGGAGTTTATATTCTATTGGAAAGCCATAATAAATCTGCAGAAGAATAAAGTATTCACACAATCATTTCTGGGGATAGGGAGAGAATAACAATAATTGGGGGAATGAGGAAAGGATTCTTATAGTAGGGAACCCCTAAACTGATATTTGATGGAAAGCAGAATTGCAAGAGTTAAAGGTGCAGAGAGAGGGCATTGAAGGTTTGGGAGACAGCCTGCATAAGGGCTTCTAGGAGGAAGCTATAGGGGTGAATTTGCCAGAAATATGGAACTTATGCAATAAGAAAGATAAATCTGAGCCAGATAATGAAGGCATTTAAATTCCAACCAGAGGAGGTGGTGTTTTCCCCTAAGGCCAATTGGAAGCTGCCACCATTTATTGGGAAAATACTAAGAAATCATCACCTATTTCTGGACTATAATAATCTGGAGGGGAGAGATGTGGAACAGAGATCCCAAATCTAGGCAGTGAGGTCAGAGTAGGAATCCTAACTGAAATTTACTACCTATGTAATTTGGGGCAAATCACAAAGCTTTTGGGGCTGTAGTTCCCTCATTTTTTTAAAACAATATTTTATTTGGTCATTTCAAAACATTATTCATTGGAGACAAAGATCATTTTCTTTTCCTCCCACCCCCCCATAGCTGATGCACGATTCCACTGGGTTTCTCTTGTGTTCTTGATTCAAACCCATTTCCATGTTGTTGGTATTTGCATTAGTTCCCTCATATTTAAAAGAAATAGTCTTTATGGCAACAGAAATATTGTTTTGTTTGAAGAATCACTTTTCCACCTCCAGAGGGGAAAAAATGATAGAAAGAAAAAAGTAAAGCATAGCTTTATACATACATGTATCTTTTTGTCAAATGATGCCTTTTCTAATGGGGGGAAGGGAAGGAGAGAGAAAGTTAACTGAGTATTTTAATGTAACAAACAAATTAATAATTAATTTAAATTTTAAAAAATGAAGGTAGAACTGTCCTGGTCTGCTTGAGTGGAAAATTTTTCATCTTGTATTCTATGGAACCAATAGAAATATATAAAAGCTCATAGTTACTGGAATTAATCACCATAACAATTCAGAAGGCCTTTGCAAAAGGTGAAGCCAATTCGATTGTAAACCCTTTGTAGGCATGGACTGTCTAGCACAGTATCTGACAAATAGTAGGTATGTAATAATAAATATTTCTTATTTGAAGCTTGATATATTATTACTGTGTGTTTGAAGCACAGGCAAGCTTGATATATTATTACTGTGTGTTTGAAGCACAGGCAAGGTATGTGACTGAGCCTTTGTTCCATCTGCAAGACTGGAATAATAATAATCTGTTGTGATTCCTTCCTTCACTGGGATTTTGTGAGATTAAAATGAGACCATGTAGTTAAATATGTTGTAAATTTCAAAATGTGACATAAATGTCAGTGATTATTAGAAGTACCCCAAAATGTGAATTACCTCAATTTAGTTTAAAAAATAAAAGAAAGTAATGAATTAGACAAAAAGACCCCTGAGTCTTTTAGGTTCATACTTTTGAGGGCAACTGGGTGGCTCAGTGGCCAAAGTGCATAGCCTGGAGTCAGGAAGACCTGATTTCAAATCCAGCCTCTTACACTTTAAGTCTTGGAAATTCACTTAATCCTGTTTGTCTCAATTCCTCATCCAAAATATGATCTAGAGAAGGGAATGACAAAACACTCCATTATCTCTGCCAAGAAAACCCCAAATGGTGGCATAAAGAGTCAGACATAACCTAAATGACTAAACAATAACTATAAATCAATGAAATCAATCTTTCTGGGTCTCAGTTTCTTCCTTTGTAAAATAAAGGGTTTGGACTCTCTCTCAATGGTCTCTTCTATATCTAAATCTATGATTAGGAGGCATTTGAATTCTCAAAGTTTCCCTTTTGTCATTCAATCAAATTTAATAGACATTTATTCACCATCTACTAAGGGCAAACTGCTTGAAGTGGTGTTAGGGAAACATGGGAAGTAAAAAGAGAAAAAGGAAATTAACTCTATTCTCAAGAAATGTCTCTTCTTTGGCTGGATATATGATTTGCACGAATAAGCTAGACACAGGATGAGTTGAGGAGATAAAGTCCACCAACATTCAGAGCAAAAGTCATTAAAAAAGTCAAGGATTTGAAATAGCTTTGAAATGAAATTTGAAATGTTCCTATTTTAGAGTAGGGACAGCTATGTTGCTCAGTGGATAGAGAGCCAGGCTTAGAGAAAAGAGGTCTGGAGAAAGGTGGTCCTGGGTTCAAATGTGACCTCAGCCACTTTTACTTAGATGTGTGATCCAGACCAAATCATTTAGCTCCAATTGCTTAGTGCTATGTAATTTGAAGCTGATCCCCTAAAACTATGATCCCCAGCAAAACTACAATTCCCAGAATCCTACTCATTCCCAGTACTGACACAGACAGGATATAAATTGGGTGTAGTCCCATCTCCTGGCCTCTTTCCTTCCTATCTTGGCTTTGGTGGAGCAGGCTTTTTGAGCAGGTAGAAAAACTTAATCATGCGGTTCTATTTTGTCAGATAATCATTTTTATAAAAATAATACTTGAAGTATTGGACAATCTTACAGTACTTACCACTCTTCTGCCTTGGAACCAATATTTAATATCAATCCTAAGAAAGAAGATAAGAATTTTTAAAGAATGACATGAAGTTAGAAGATAGAATACTGAATTTTGGAAATAGAAAGTGGGCCAGTTAGACTGGAGCTTTTAGTGTATGGAGGCATGTAGGAATGATTAGATCAGCTCATTGTCTGAGGTATATGGTAAAGGGCTTTAGTTGCCAAGTAAAGGTATTAGTAATTTTCCTAGGCGGCCCACGGACAAGTGGTTGCTCGGCCCTGTGGGCAGCAGGGACGTTCGGCAGCATCCTGGGCTACTGAGCAGCTCTCTCTAGGATAGCACGGCTCACCCTAATCAAGGGAGGGGACTAGAAAAGATGTCCCAAACATTGCCTGTCCTATAAACACCGGGTCAGCACACCGCAACTGGCGGGTCATCTCTTTAAGCAGTCGAAATCAAAGAAATCAAAGAAAACAAAATACAAAGAAACTCCTACTAGGAGCATGGAACATCAGGACATTACATGATAGAGAGAATACCCCAAGACCTGAGAGAAAAACAGCTCTAATCGGTAAAGAACTGGCGCGATATAACATCGACATCGCAGCCTTAAGTGAAACATGCTTACCAGAAGAGGGATCACTCAGCGAACCCACCACTGGATACACCTTCTTCTGGAAAGGTAGAGCCTCAAATGAAGACAGAATCCATGGTGTTGGCCTGGCTATCAAGACCTGTTTGCTCAAACAGCTACCAGACTTGCCTGTGGACATCAGCAAGAGGCTCATGAAGATCCATTTACCTCTCAGCAAAGACCGGTATGCCACAATCATCAGTGCATATGCCCCAACACTGACCAGCACAGAGGAACCATCGAGCAGTTCTACTCTGACCTGAGTGCTGTCCTGCACTCAGTGCCCACAAATGACAAGCTGATACTACTGGGACACTTCAATGCCCGCGTTGGCCAGGACCATGAAAGATGGAAAGGAGTGCTCGGCAAACACGGCGTGGGCAAAATGAACAACAACGGCCTACTGCTACTCAGCAAATGCTCAGAGTTTGAACTCACCATCATGAACACTGTGTTCAGAATGGCAAACAAATATAAAACAACGTGGATGCACCCACGATCAAAACAGTGGCATCTCATTGACTAGATCATTGTACGCCGGCGAGACATCCAGGATGTAAAGATCACCAGAGCCAGGAGAGGAGCTGAATGCTGGACAGACCACCGATTGGTTAGAGCGACTCTTCAAATGCGCATTGCGCCTCGCCATCCAAAACGCGCCCAGACAGTTCGCGCATTTTATAACGTGAGTTGTCTTAGAGATCCATCTTATTTGGAAACATTCCAGTCCTGCCTGAACAACAAGCTGTCTGCCAAGGGACCACTCACTGGAAGCTCAACCGAGAAATGGAACCAGTTCAGAGACGCAGTGAAGGAAACATCAAAGGCAGTCCTAGGCCCAAAATAACACAACCACCAGGACTGGTTCGACGAGAACAACATTGCTATTGAAGACCTATTGAGCAAAAAGAACAAAGCCTTTATGGAGTGGCAAAATAACCCAAACTCTGCTCCTAAAAAGGACAGATTCAAGTCTCTCCAAGCCACAGCGCACCGTGAAATCAGGAAGATAGAAGACCTATGGTGGGAAAAAAGGCAGAAGAAATCCAACACTTTGCTGATATGAAAAATTACAAACAATTTTTCAGTGCCCTCAAGACTGTCTA